>NC_037671.1:9143684-9177770 GCF_003255815.1 Theropithecus gelada | reverse complement strand
ATATACCCAAAGGATTATAAATTATGCTGCTATAAAGACACATGCACACGTATGTTTATTGCAGCACTATTCACAATAGCAAAGACTTGGAATCAACCCAAATGTCCATCAGTGACAGACTGGATTAAGAAAATGTGGCACATATACACCATGGAATACTATGCAGCCATAAAAAAGGATGAGTTTGTGTCCTTTGGAGGGACATGGATGCAGCTGGAAACCATCATTCTTAGCAAACTATCACAAGAACAGAAAACCAAACACCGCATGTTCTCACTCATAGGTGGGAACTGAACAATGAGATCACTTGGACTCGGGAAGGGGAACATCACACACCGGGGCCTATCATGGGGAGGGGGGAGGGGGGAGGGATTGCATTGGGAGTTATACCTGATGTAAATGACGAGTTGATGGGTGCAGCAGACCAACATGGCACAAGTATACATATGTAACAAACCTGCATGTTATGCACATGTACCCTACAACTTAAAGTATAATAATAATAAATAAATTTAAAAAAAAAAAAAAAAAGAACACAATTGTTCTTGACATCTTTTTAAGGCCTTGGAATATATTCAAATCTCCTCTCATTTCCACTGGTCATGTGTTCCACAATGATTTGCCTTTAATAAAGGTCATTGATGAGTACCTCTTTATTTGTGGGCTTGAAGGGGTACAGTATCGCCTTCCATAAATAACACCTAATTCCAATGCTTTGGAAAGTGGCACAGTGGAATTTCGTCTAAAACATCTGCCACTACTCAAATTCCAGAGTGCTTTAAGCATGTACCCTGGAGCTTCATACTGCTTGTGGAGTGGCTAGAGAATCCTCACTTTGGGACTCATCTGGGCCAGCCTCCCTGGCAGCACCTAGTCACTGAACATCACATGGCTCCCCATGAAAACAGTCATTTGGCAACTCATTCTAAGGGAACTGGTCTCAGCTAACAGTTAATGGCAAGAGTCTAATAAATTCATTTTGCTAAAATGTTAACTAAGAAGAGTGCTAATACTTCTTCTTACCTCCATGTTTATACTTTGTAGGAAATAATGCCTTCACATCTTAAATGAATAAATTGCCATAGTAGAATTTCATTCATTGCATAAAATTGGGAGAGGGCATGTTCTTTACTTCACATTCTGAAGACCTTGTCTTCTTGCTCAGGGGATTTTACAGTCTCAATGTAATTTCTTCTAAGACCTTTCCAGATCCCAGGCCCAATGTCAGACCAGGTATACCAGGACCAGCCATTGGATCCTGATTATTCTCGACCATTTAGAGCTGGAATAATCAGGATCTGAATTCCACTGATTCCTCCCTAAGGGATGACACTAGGTAGGAGGAGCTCAGTTAATATGTCATTACACCTTTTATATATCATTATACCTTATATCAAAATAATAAATATTTGTTGTTTTAAGACACTAAGATTATGATATTTTGTTAAAACAGCAACATAAAACTAATGCAAACACAAAGCACACTGTCGGCACATTGTGAAGACTCAGTAAATGACAAGCTCAAGGATAAAAAATGTATGGAGGACGGCCGGGTGCGGTGGCTCATGCCTGTAATCCCAGCACTTTGGGAGGCCGAGACGGGCAGATCACGAGGTCAGGAGATCAAGACCATCCTGGCTAACACAGTGAAACCCTGTCTCTACTAAAACTACAAAAAATTAGCTGGGCGTGGTGGTGGGTGCCTGTAGTCCCAGCTACTCGGGAGGTTGAGTCAGGAGAATGGCATGAATCCGGGAGGCAGAGCTTGCAGTGAGCCGAGATCACACCACTGCACTCCAGCCTGGGCGACAGAGCAAGACTCCGTCTCAGAAAAAAAAAAAGAAATGTGTGGAGGACAAGAGTCATGAATCAGGGGTCACCATAGGTACGACAGACAGGAGAAAAGAATGGTGAGTGAGATATACCTAGGTTGAATTGGGAAATACTGCAAGGAGGTAAAATAGTTACGAGCACACCTAGGACCTAGATCTTGGTTTCTAAATACTACTTTCTATTAAACTGAAGCAGAGTTCTTTGGAGAAATGGTTCTCCTTAGAGAAATGGTTCTTTCGAGGGTAGGTGCAGGGAAAATTCAAAATGGGCCTGAAACATCTTACTGTGCCAGACAATGAGGAAGTAAGGATACTAAAACTAGTTGGAATAGTTTCCAACTGGCAAAATCGAGGCTATTTGAAGCTATTTGAACACTGAGTTATTTAATGATAATAAAGGATTTAAATAACCTATTTAATTAAAGGAGAAAATCAGGATTCATCCTGGTATTAATCAATCATTCTATCGATAATAATTTTGGTAATAAATGGGATTTTATAGTCTCAAGATAATTTCTTATAAAGTACTTATTAACTATAAAAGGAACAAAGAGTAACTTTGCAGGGGCAACTCCAACAGTCACCTCTGTGTTGGGCTCTGTGACGTTCTTCCCAAGACACCTTCGGAAATGACAGACAAGCTTATCCTCAGCTGCTGGGAGTGATGACAGAAAATAGTGCTTGGTGGTTCAGCCCTTCTTGGGAGTTGCCTTAGCAGAAGAAAACTGCCTCATCCAGGGTCACACCTCATTCCAGGGATGGCTCACATCCAGTGACTGATTACTACGGAGCAACAAAGCCCCATCCCTTTGTCCCCATCTCAGGAGAACTGTGAAGAGCCATCTCAGCTCCAGAGTTTCACAGAGGGTCAGCTGAGGCCTTTGGTGTGACTGCATTGCAGCCTGACTCCCCCACTGCCCAATACTGCTTCCTTCCATAGGAGTTGATCCCAACGGCACTCCCTCATCGACGGCTTGCATGCTAATTTCACAGTCTACTTCCTGGGTACTCAACCTTTGCCACCACCTTAATCGAGTGGTTAAGTTAACATCATCAGTAATGGGATCTGTAAAAGTTATGTGCAACCAGGTAGGAGGCACCGAGAAGAACACGGCATCATTTCTGCAATCTTCCTGTGAAAGATATGTGACTTGATTTTAACATCAAGTGAGGAAACATCAGTAAAACCCAAATGGAGGGGCATTCTAAAAATTACTGCCTTGTAATGTTCAAAAGTGTCAAATCATGAAAGTCAAAGCAAGATTATGAATCTGTTGCAAATTAAAGAAAACTAAAGACATGGGACATGACATCTAAGTATAATATGTTATCCTGGACTAGCTTCCCTTGCTAAAAGGGACATTATCGAACAAGTAGAAAAACTCAAATGTGTTCTAAAGATTAGATTATCATAAAATATTAGTGTTAATTTCCTTATTTTGATGGTTGCACAGAAGAATGTCTTTGCTCGTAGGAAGGACACACTAAAATATTCAGGGATGATGAGACATCAGATCGACAATTCTAATAATGGTTCTGGGAAAAAACAGTTCTTTGTATGGTTTGTCTTGTAAATTTTCTGTAAAGTGGAGTTTCTTTCAAAAATTTTTTAAACTTTTAAACAACAACAATATATGTACTCAATTTTTGTACAATTATCCTGTATATTCACATCCTTCCTTTTTTTTTTCCATCAGTGATGCAGGTTTTTAAATTTCTTAAGAGACACATTTTTGAACCAACTTTGTTTGGAGCATCAATATCGATTCTTCAAAATTACATGCTAAGGGATGCCTCCTGGTTGCCCTACCCTCGGCAACATCCTATCTCTAACAAAAGACGCAAGGTGGCCTTTCCCCTCAAGAAGCATCAGCTATAAGAGAAGATAAAACTAATTGGTGAGGAGCAGAACAGCAGTGAGGTGTTCCACACATTGCATAACAATGCAAATAAATCCAGAGGCTGGAGAAATCAACTTGCAAGGGGTTACTTAGTGAATCATTAAAGCAAGGATGATTGAGCACCACAAAGCCAGGTTTACCATCCCATATAAATCTAAGGGAAAAGAGGCAGAGAGCAAAAAGAGATTTGTTTCTAACTTCCAAAGATGATTACCTTATGCTTGTGCCTTCAGTAATTAGGACTGTGATTTTTTTTTCCTGAAATTTTGTCTTGATGGCTATAAACACAAGAACTGTCTTTATGAATCATCTTTATTTTTAAAATTTGGCTAACACTCTACTCAAATGTCTTTGACATGTTTAAAGCAATTTGTTTCACAAATATGAAAGTTAGAAAAGGTTGAAATGATGGAAATGATGGAAGTGAAGTAATGGAGAGAGTGTGTCATTTTCTATCACTTAGAAATATGTTGCACAAATAGAAAAGCTGTTTGATGGAAAATGCCACTGCAGCTGTCTCCACTACTTCATTTCCGTCATTTTAGTCACAAAAACATAAGGTTTTCTTCCTCTTTTTGTAAAATTAATTGCTTTAATACCAAAGGCCCCTGTCCACCGTGGGCACTCACCAAGCAGTAACAGCAGACTGATTCCGTAAGGGGAGCACATTCCTCATGGGCCTGACAGATGGGCCTTTCCTGCCACTGCAAGCTCCTTACAACTCCAGAGCCTTGAAACTGAGTGGTGCCCAAACTCCAAATCAGCCGGAAACTTGATTCAGGAAAATATTCCCTTCTCACTAGAAGCTTGTGTGCATCAGCAGAACAACACGCTCCTGGACTACCAAGAATGCCGTCCTCCTTGCCTGGAAGGTATATACTTCCTAGCCCTCTTGGAATGCTCCCAATTCCTCAGGAGTCATCTCAAGACCTCCCTGCCCTTTTCTGAGATTTTACCCTTCAACTCTAACTGATTCTCTTGCTCTTGACTGCCCAGAGTCCCTTCTGCCAGCCATGTCACACATTTCTGGAAGGCAATTATATCAGTATAGCTCTTGATTACATAGTCTATGACTGTGTTCATTGTTTGTGGAATTCTTCTCACTCCAACTGCAGTAAGCTCTTTAAAGACAGAGATGTTCAAGAGTTTGAAACCAGCCTGGTCAACATGGTAAAACCCTATTTCTACTAAAAATAAAAAAAAATTAAAAAAAATTAGCTGAGCATGCTGGTGGGTGCCTGTAATCCCAGCTACTTGGGAGGCTGAGGCAGGAGAATCACTTGAACCTGGGAGGCAGAGGTTGCAGTGAGCTGAGATTGCGCCATTGCACTCCAGCATGGGCACCAGAGTGATACTCCATCTCAGAAAGAAAAAAGACAGAGATGGGGTCTTTCATTCCTCTTAAACCCCCTATGGGGTGTCACAAAGTGCTGGGCACAGCAGAGGTTTCTGCATCAGAAATTCATTGAACCAGACATGGGACAAGATGTCATAGAGATCTGTAAACAGATTTGGACAGGAAATAGACAAGGAAGTTGAAGAAGCCAAAGCAAAACCTCCAACAGTGCAGAGAAGGAGCATCGCAATGGCTAAGCTAGGCTTTAGCCAGAGATGGGCAGCACATTTAGAACATCCAGCCCCAGCTTCCTGAAGGCTAATGAAATACTCATGAACAGACACAAAAACTGTCAGACCCACCTCCCAAGGGTAACTCCCATTACTCCTCTGACAAATGAGTAAATACCTACGCTACGGTAGGTACCTAGTCAGGCATGAGTAGGGGAGGAGAAGGCTTCCCCCATTACACACACAACAGGAATAGCAGGCAACCATCAGGTGATGGTCAGGCAATTGTTAAACTGTCTCTCTAAAATAATAATTGGTCCCAGCCAGTGCCAGGGAAGGGCAGTCTCCCAATAAACAGAAATACCTGAAACTGGTGATCAGCAGCTTCCCAATAAGACCTCAGCAGTTGGCTGAGTGGGATCACGCATGCGCGTTAAGAGTTAAAATGGCGGAATTTCACCAGTATGTGTTCTTCCTCTAGGGACCCTCAACTGGTGAGGAAAAAATGCCTCAAGTGACCAAGAGTACAACACTAGTAAACGCACTGTGCATGCTCCCCTTCTAAGTGCTAGCAGGCCACTGCATGTGCAGACAGCCCACTTAAGGGAAGAATCACAGGAGTGGGGAGGCAAGACCCCAGAAGTATGCCAACAGATAAAACCCGAAGTCAGCCAGGTGCGGTGGCTCATGCCTGTCATCTCAGCACTTTCAAGCGCATCATTTGAGGTAAGGAGTTTGAGACCAGCCTCGTCAACGTGGTGAAACCTCATCTCCACTAAAAATACAAAAATTAGCTGGGTGTTGTGGCAAGTGCCTGTAATCCCAGCTACTCGAGAGGCTGAGGCAGGAGAATCACTTGAACCTGGGAAGTGGAGGTTGCAGTGAGCTGAGATCGCGTCACTTCTCTTCAACCTGGGTGACAGAGAAAGACTCTGTCTCAAAAAAACAAACAAAAGCCCTAAGTCAAGGTCAAACTGTGCACTGTCTTTCAAGTTACCCACTTGGCCCTTTTCCAAGTTGACTTTCCTTCCTTTCATTCCTGTTCTAAAGCTTTTGAATAAACTTTCACTCCTGCTCTAAAACTTGCCCCAGTCTCTCCTTCTGCCTTATAAGGAGGCAAGAATTGAGGTTGCTGTAGATCCATATGGATTCACGGCTGCTAACATACTTTGGTGCCGTGGGACTCCAATACATTTGCTGCCACTAAGGCATCCACAGGACAGTGTGTATGTATGCATGAGAGACAGAGAGAGAGCAAGAGCAAGACAGAAACAGGCAGACCGAGATGGAAAGTAATAGAAATCCTAAGAAAGAAGAGAAAAGATCAGAAAAGAGGCTGAGATATTGAGAAGAAAGAGGGGGTGAAGAGGGTAGCAAGAGAGAGGTATAGCTATTTATAGCCTGTCTTATGGTTTTCTGGCTCTGGCTGCTGTTATAGTAGCATTTTATGAAGGTTATCCTTCCTTAAGGAATACTGTAAGACTTTAACTTTCCTATATAGTTGCAATATTGAAAATAAGGCTGGTAATTAGGTCATCTTATTAGGAAGCAACTGTCACGAAGCAGTTCAAAGAGCTTCCAGTTATTCCCTCATCCATCCTTACAACATGCTTCTGAAGTAACTGGAGGGCGCAGATGAAGAATATTTAGTCCACCTGGATCCTTTCTTTTGTGGGCTTTAATTCCACTTGCATGCTCTCTTTTTATATTGGAGACTCACGAGCAAGGTATCACAGTGGGCACATTTGTTTTCATTAAATATTTTTTCCCCACCTTTTTCACCCCTTGCTTCATACGCTGCAAAAATGTCTTAGAATTTATGTGGAAAATCCAGGGTATACCCACAGTCCATCCTCCCTGAGTTCAGATCAGTGCTTTCTGGTGGAGTACAGTTTCAATTATGTGGGTGCAAATGAGCCACATTTATAAATTCTTGTAAGTGAAAGAGGTCATCGTAACATAGAAGTGTGAAGACAGAGAGAAACAGACATAGGAGCAAAGGTGAAGGCAAATTAGGGGAATAGGAAAGAGAGGGGAGAAAGCAGAGGAGGCAGTCAGGGAGGAAGCCTTTGTGAATGTTCTGAGTGCTCTCATTCCAATACCCATGGCCCTTCGTAAGTGCTCTGTGTGGCATCCTTGATGTGACAAAGACATGAGCGACTCTATTACCCTAAGGATCGTAAGCTTCACTCGGAAACTCCAGCTCTGTAGACATGATATGGGTGACAGGGCAGGGCTGAGGAAGCACATGGTAAGGCCTCTGACACCAAAATATGGATGGCTATCCCACCTACTTTGAGATTAAACTGTTTCTATCATTTCAACTAGAACTATGGGCAAATAATTCCAGGCAGAACTTGGCCTGTGGGTTGTCACAGCCCCTATTTGACAAATGAAGCTGTCAGAATGGATGTAACAAGGACACTGGGTATTTTTGTTGGGAGGTTCAGTGATGGTTGTCTTTGCCATCAGGAAACAAAAGACATGAGAGCAGTGCCCTCCTATTTGCTTTTGGAAGCATTTTCTTTGTGCGTGTGTAGATGTAGACAATCACTTATGGGGAATTTATTGGGATACAAAGTGAAGTTTTGATCTATGTATACATTGTAGAAAGATTCAATCAGCTAATTAACGTGCTTATTACCTTACATAGTTACCTTTCTTTTCTCTGTACATTGAAAAAAGAAAGGCAACTGTGGTGAAGACATTAAAAATCTATTATTTTAGCAATTTTGAAATATACAATATATTATTTTAAACTGTGGTCACCAAGCCGTGCAGTAGATCACTAAAACTTTTTCTTTCAGTCTAACTGAGACTTTGTACCCATTGATCAACATCTTCTCTTTCCTCATTCTTTGCCCCCAAGCCCCAGCCTCTAGTAACCAACTTTCTACTCTGTTTCTGTGAGACTGACTTTTTCAGATTTCACATATAAATGGGATCATACAGTATTCGTCTTTCTGTGCCTGGTTTATTTCAGTTAGCATAGTGCTCTCCAGTTCTATCCTTGTTGAGAAGGCAGAATTTTCCTTCTTTAAGGGCTGTATAGTACTCCATTGTGTCTATATACCACATTTTCTTTATCCATTGGTTAGGTTACTTGCATATCTTGGTTATTGTGAGTAACAGTGAAATGAACATGAGACTACATACATCTTTTCAACATACTGATTTCAATTTTCTTTAGATACATACCCAGAAGTGGGATTGCTGAATCACATGGTAGTTCTATTGCTAGTTTTGTGAGGAGCCGCCACACGACTTTCCAAAATAGCTGCATTAATTCACATTCCCACCATTAGTGTATAGGGTTCTCTATTCCCTGCATTCTTGCCAAGGCTTGTTATCACTCTCTTTGGTAGTAACCATTCTAACAAGTATGAGGTGGCACCTCATTGTGGTTTTAATTTGCGTTTCCCTGATGATTAGAGGTGTTGAGCATTTTTGCGTAAGCCTATTGGCCATTTTGGTGTCTTCTTTTGAGAAATGTTTGCTCAGATCCTTTGCCCACAACCTGGGGTGAGTCACTTAATCCCTGTGAACATTGGTTTCCATATTTTTAATAAGTTTTATTTCTACCTTCCCTGCCTCCTGGTTTATTGTGAGAATAAAAATGTGGTTTCCTATACATGATCTCCTTTAACCCATAAATGGCTGTTTAAAATAAATATTATGGTCCCTATTTTCAGGTGAGGAAACAGTAACGTGATGGGGGGTGGGGTAAAGTGATTCTGTCACTGCTATCCATGGTGGAGGTCAGGTTCTTGCTGGGCACTGCCTGAATCCAAGCCCCCTCCTTCCCCACCAAAAGGGCTTCATTTAGCCCTTTTATCACATGAGCTGTCATCCCTGGCATGACCTACAGACGGCAGAGGGCCAGCCACTGGGGCATATTGTTAGTCCTCAGACCACAGAGTGTTACTTCACTACAGGTGAGTCTCATTTTACTATGCAAACACACACACACACACACACACACATTTTACTACCTCTAGTTATAGAAGTAAAGATAAGTTCCTTTGGGGGGAAAAAGGAGGGGAAAAATCATGCACACTCATGCAGCATCCATTTATCCTATTACTTAGTGAGATTTTTTTCCCCCTTGAGTCTCTTACTAATGTCCCTGACAAAATCTTGGTCCTCCCACTTATCTTCCACACTTCTGCTATAGTAATCTAAAAAGTAGGAAAAAATCAGATATTAATACTCTACCTAAAATATTACTACAGAGGCTTCTGGCTGTTTATAGAATTACATCTAAACTTCTTATCAAGTCATACAAAGACATCAGTGTGCTTCCAGAATGTCATGCTCCACTGAACTCTTCTATTTTTTTTTCTAGAATGTATACATTTTCCATTCCCCTGGGTCAATTTCTATTCATTTTTTGAGACCCACCTCAAATAGCACTTTGTGGGGGATTCTTTCAACTATTCATGCCATCAGTCGCTCCCTCCAAGGTGGCTTCTAAGCATTTTGTTCAAAAGGCTGGCACTGAACACAGCCTTTCCTACTCAGACTGCCCCCTCTGGACAGCAAATACTCTGGAGGCAAGGGATGAATGTATCTTACTACTCTAATCCCAATATGATGCTTTGCACATACGAAGTATTCAAAAACAGTTTAATAAGCACACTCAAAAAGAAAATAAATAGGCTTTATGCTTAAAAGAAGCCAAATAAATGTCTGAGAAATAAATATAAGAACATACTCTTAACAATTATTTTTGAAAAGTTACTAAAAATGAATGCCAAATTGATAGTTATTTCAATGTTTGCACAAAATCTTAAGTGTCAAAAAGAAAAAAATGGATATAAAGTTATCACAACACATAGACTACGAATCTGTTCAAGATCTGCCGTCCACCTGCCTCAGTGTTCTATAGAGGTAATATGCATCTATAGTCCAGCATTTCCTGGAATGAGTTCTGCACTTTATTAGATGGTATTATAAAAATAAAAATGTGTTAGGATAGTGTTTATAGTAGAACAATTTTGGGAATTGTTGGGCTAAACAAGATTCATTTTTTGGCTGCTTGTCTACTCACAGCCTTTTATATATGAATGTGCCTTGGGCCTCTATGAGAAGAAACACAAAACACAGCATGATCCAAATGTATTTGACGATGGAACTTTTTTCCCCCCAAGGAGCATCTCACATGGCAGGTGTTCATAGAGAACACACTCTGGGAAACACTGTCCTACTTTCTTAGATGCCATTATTAGTCACTTCACAGAGATGCTTAAAAATAAACACGTTGATGATCAATGCAGAAACCCATAGGAGCAAAAGTCTGAAATGACATTCTATATAAATGTTGCTTCAAAATGATGAAATAGGCTGTCTATTTTCACCAAAATGCAGCATAAAATAGTTGAAAGAGTATAGGCTAAGAAATAGTTCTCTATACGTTACAAGCTGCATAATTTGGGGCAAGACATTTCTCAATAGAGAAACTATGTTATGTACGTGAAAATCACACATCAGCATGATGATTTCACCTGGACTTTCTGAAACAAAAATCCATGGGAAGACATAGTCTTAAAGGATATGGATGATGTTTTCAGATAGAAGGGTACTCCTCTGCCCGCGAAGACCCTGCAGCACCTGCTCACCACCTACGTCTTTAAATAACTTGAGACTGTCAGATATGAGATTTAGTTCATACTTCTCCACCTACGGCAGTCATACTCTCCCTCACCTCTTTCTTGACAACCTTGGAAGATGAGGGACTTTTCTTCCTACTCAGCCCCTCACCCATGCCCCTGTCCTCTATGCTTCTACCTCCTCCAGGATTCTCCTCCAGTCCCTCCTGAATCTTCAGAATTCTTCTTTCCTCTCTGCCTGCTACATCTTCCAGTCCCTCCAATCCTGAAACAAATACCGAAATCAAAACATCCCTCTTCTCACCCGCATTCCTCTCTAGCTACTATCCAAATTTTCTTTTCCTCTCCTTCAAATTTCTTTAAAGATTCATCCAAATTGACTACATCAATTTCTTCACATCTCCTTGACTTTTAGACCATTAAAATTTGGAATCTCCCCGAGTTCAACCAGTGTCCCATTAACTATTGACTCCAGTGGGAAATTCCTATCTCACTGTATCTCCTAGTTATATTTAATAACATTGGTCATGCTTTCCTCTTAAAACACGCAACTCTTCTGGATTTAGTGACACTGCATTCCCCTTATTTTCCTTCTGTTTATCTGCTCATTTGGTCTTTGTCTCCTCCAAGGGCTCCAGTTTCTGAAGGCATGCCTTAGAAGTTGTTTTCCCCAGGGCTTAAGCCTCAGTCCACTGCTGGCTTAATTTACCTTTTTCTGAGTGAGCTTGCCCACGTGTGTATGATATCCAAATTATCACCTGTCCAACCCACACCTCCTCCCTAAGCTTCAGACTCATATTATCTATTGGACAGGCTTACCTGAAAGTCCCTCAAGTAATTCACACTCACCAATTCAAACAGAATCACATTCGTACCTCCACCATCTCCTTGGTGGAGGCTCCCTTGGTGGAGGTAGTAAGCATTGTAAGTATAAGAGGCTGCTTGGATCTGAATTGAGGTCCGAACACACTTTCCAGGTGTGACCTGGAGTAAATTACTTAATCTTTTCAACCCTTATCTCGTGGGAAAAATGGAGATGGCCATAGTCCAATGCCCAGAGGGCTGCTTGAACAATTAAATGGGAGGCACACAGCACCTCTGGACAGCACCAATGCCAGTGAGTTATCAATGAAGCTACTATCACCATTATCATTTTCCACACTTGATTTTTTCCCTCTGGAATTCCAGGCATTCTTTATCTCATTTGGAAGTGCTAGCATCTGTCATCATAGTCACATAAGCCAGCCACCTGGAAGTTGACCTTGACCCTCCTCCCTTTCACCCCTCACAGACTACCCAACACAAGTCCTCCTAAATATTTCTCAAACCCTATGACTCCTGTCCATGTCTACAACTGCAGCCGTAACCCAGGCTCTCATCCTCTGCTCTGATCATCTCCTCTCCAGTCTTGAATTGCCCCGATTCCTTGAAGTGGGCTAGAGCAAGCTATCTCAAATGAGAAGCATCCATGTCACTCCCACCCTGAAAACACATCAGCATCCAACACCCCAGCTGGCTTTCGATAAACGCTACTCAAGAAATAAGTGAAATAAAGATATTAAAGTGTTGCTGATGACATTTCCATGTTTTATGGGTTTTGTGATGCAGAACATGTGCAATTGACCCAGTCCTAGAAATGCTTGAGTGGGTGATGAACAACCCGCCTCAATGCTGCCAGCATTAGGACTGCACTTTTATACTCACAGGATGGCCCAGCTAGGGGGGTGCCCAGCACACATGACTGCGGGTCCACCAGCACCCACTTTCAGCTCTCCCCCCGCCCTCTCCTCTGAAGAGACTGGAAAAAGGGAATACCTTCACAGCTTCCCTTACAGCGAAGGGTAGCAAATGAGACATAAATGGATGCCAAAAGTGCCTGGGAAAGCTTTTGTTTTCCTGATAAGTGGGGTAGGTCTTGCTAATGCCATCCTTCTCCTCATCTTTCTGCTGTAACCAGAAATGTGAAGCTTGAATCTGTGGGGGCCATCACAGAATTGAGGGAAAGGTCAGGAGAATCTCCAAAGTGCTGACCTGGACACCCCCAGGTTCCCGTGGTTGAACCCCAGGGAGAAAGAAACTTGCTCACAGACCCTATCGTCACTTCGGAGGGCTCCTCGGGGAGTGAAATCTCTGCTATTTTGAGGGGGAGAGCTGGTGAGAAATACAGCTTGGGATTTCAAACTGGGTATCAAAAAAGCAGGGGCCTATGTCAAAGTAACAGCAAATTAACACCACAAGCTGTTCCCAAGCTTTCACAGCCTCAGCCACAGGTTAGTAAAACCTGTGATTAGCACTCTCCTCCTTGCCTTGCATGATTTGTCATGGCTGCAGGCTCAGAGGTGAGAGAGAGAGAGAGAAGGCCCTGCAGGCTCCCGGGACATTTTTCAGCCACACCCACCTCCTCAGATTCATTAACACCTCCCACCTAACTCACAGAGATAACTGTGCTCTGCCAACAACTAATGAACGCAGTTATCAAAGCACAAAGAACCCCTGCAGCACAGCTCATCAAGACCTGGCCAGGTAAGGCAGTAGCTCTCCAGTTCACCTTCTCTACCCAGAGTCCAGCACACCATCCAAGAGACCCTATTTATTTAAATATTTAAAAAGCAAGAAGGAAGAAGGAAAGAAGGAAGGGAGGGAGGGCGGGAAGGAAATTGGTTAGAAGGCAGAATCACATAAATAAATCCCATGACCTAGGTTCCGAGAACAGCAACATGGGGAAACTCCAGTGGACTAACACATCTCAGCTCATCTATACAGGTACGGGGAATGAGAAAGCAGCCACAACAAAGAACTGAATGCAAATTGGAAGCAATTAAGTGCCAAGCTATTTTTTCAGTACTTTTAATATAATAATAACTTGCTTTATGAAACAGCTCTGTTTTTACTTATATAACAAACCTGCACATGTACTCCTGAACCTAAAATAATTTTTTTTTAAAGTATATAGTGAGTGTGATGGTTAATACTGAGTGTCAACTTGATGGGAGTGAAGGATACAAAGTATTAATCTTAAGTGTTGCCAAAAGAGATTAACATTTGAGTCAGTGGGCCAGGAAAGGCAGATCCACCTTTAGTCTTGTGGGCAAAAACTAATCAGCTTCCAGTGAATACAAAGCAGGCAGCAAAACTTGAAAAGGAGAGACGGGCCTAGCCTCCCAGCCTGCATCTTTCTCCCATGCTGGACGTTTTCTGCCCTTGAACATCAGACTCCAAGTTTTTCAGTTTTGGAAACTGCACTGGCTCTCGTTGCTCCTCAGCTTGCCGACAGCTTATTGTGGGATCTGGTGAACGTGTAAGTTAATACTTAAATAAAGTCCCCTTTATATGTATACACACACACACACACTATATATATACACACACACATACACACACACATATGTACACACACACACACATACACACACATATGTACACACACATATACACACACACATATATACACACACACATATACACACACACACATATATGCACACACACATATATACACACACGTACACACACACATATATACACACACACATATATATACACACACATATACACACACACATATATACACACACACGTACACACACACATATATATACACACACACACATACACACACACACATATATACACACACATATATATACACACACACATATATACACACACATATATACACACACACGTACACACACACATATATATACACACACACACATATATACACACACACACACACATGTACACACACACATATATATACACACACATACACATGTCTATAGCCTATTAGTTCTGTCCCTCAAGAGAACCCTGACTAATATAGTGAGTAAGTAAGTTAATCTTTGTTGGTAAGTCTCTTGTTATAAACACTCTTAAAGATGTACTGGTAGAGATTCCTTTAAGTGCCCTTTATTTTTAACAAAGTATTCTCTTTTCTGTTTTGTTTTGTTTTGTTTTTGGTTTATGTTAAGGTTTGGTTCACTGTTAATAGTAAATGACATCTCAAATGCTTAGACATCTAGCTGATTGTAAAATGTTAGCTAAAATGGATCTTCTCTTGAAACAGTGTTGCCGGATATTTAAAAATGAATAGAAATTATATTCTTTTTCTGTTTTTTAAACCATCATTTTTACATTCTGAGTTTCTGGAAATTGAGGTGCACCTGTATATAGAAACCCTTGCACTTAATTTCATTTCTAGTTCACATTCTATACTCGTCTCTTCTCATTATAGCAATTACCCTTAAAATCTAATTTCCTTGGCTTTATGCAGTCCTATTGAAACAGGCACTGAATTTTAAGAGAATTATTTTCCCAGCAATGCTCTTTTTTTTCCAGTCTTATAACTATGGAAGCAATGAAGCTGAGGCTGTCATGTAACTTCCTGAACGACATGAGATGCGGAAAGGACTCTGAGCAAGATAAATCCTCTACCGTGGGTCCTTCGAGGCCCTTGGAAGTGTGCTTAATTTCCACACTAAATAGTAGAGTGTGGAATTTTGTCATTTGCCTTGCTTGTATCTACAACAGGTTGGGCAATGGAAAATCTTCAAATGTGTGTGGCCTATAATAGAAAAATCTTCAAATACATGTGGCCTAGAATGTCCCACACATATTAGAATATAGCTTAACTCTGAACGTACACATCATGGGCTCTGAAAGGTTTAGAATACATGTTGTTTAAAAAATGTAAAGATTTTATCTCAAAGTCAAATTAGCTATGCTTTCCCCCCTCTTTTTTTGAGGGAACAAAAGTAATAGTATTTCTTATGTAAAAAAGAGAAGAAGACTTAAAATGTTCACTGTAGTGGATGCTGTGGTGTGCTGCCTGGACATTTCCCATTGTTGGGAGTGTTGGTGACTAACAATTCTCATTCATTTAGTTGCTTTCAGGGGTTGCCCTCAGCCATAGAGAACCAATTACACCAAGGCTACAACCCCAGTCAAGGTATAAAACGTATAAACGGCCCAGACCCCTGGCTCAAGGCGAGACAACTCTGAAGATCCAACCCATGGCTAGAGCTCACCTTGAGATCCACGGGGCCCCTGTCTGTACTGCGGTTCAACTCCTCCCGCTGCCCAACACTGATTCCTTCACTCCCTTGCAGATGTTGATCTTGAGAGATCTCCCCAGTAAACTTTGTGTGCACAAGTCTTCTCAGAGTTTGTTTCCTAAGACATTTGCAGATGTTGATCTTGAGAGATCTCCCCAGTAAACTTTGTGTGCACAAGTCTTCTCAGAGTTTGTTTCCTAAGACATTCATCTTACCAGTTTTTCTAAGACTCCCATTATCATAATTATTTTCTGAACAGTTTATGAGAGTGTCTCAAACCTCAGACAAGTCCAATTCAGAGCTGAAGCTTCCCTCTTCTCTTCTACCCACCCTAAATACTTGGCTTTAGAGATGGAGTTAAAAAATTCCCTCATAATTGCAGCAGAACTGTGGTTCAGAGCTTCAAACGCACATTTGTTGTCACGCATGGGATACAATATGTTGTTAGGCAGGCGATTTTGTCATGTGTGAACATCATGGAAACAAAGATGGTACAGCCCACTACACACCTAGGCTATATGACAGAGCCTATTCTTGTTAGGCTACAAACTCGTAGTGTGTTTTACTTTACTGAATATAGCACTGTAGGCAATTGTAACACAATGGTTAAGTACTTATATATAAACATAGAAACATTTATATGTAAACATAAAAACATAGAAAAAGTGCAGTAAAAATTCAGTATAAAACGTAAAAAATGGTACATCTGCATAGGACACTTACTATGAATGGAGCCTGCAGGACCGGAAGTAGCCCTGGGTGAGGGGTGAGTGAACGTGAAGGTAGGTCATTACTGCATGCTACTGTAGACTTTATACACACTACAAACTTAGGCTATACTACATTTAAAAAAATAAGTAATCACACTATTATATTATAACTATGACATCACGAGGTGACAGGACTTTTTCAGCTCCATTATAATCTCATAAGATCACCTATGCATGATCTGTCATTGACTGAAATGTTGCTACGTGGCACATAACTGTACATGGTTTTTGTTTTCTTCTACAGTGTCAGAGTTTCCAATCTTTAGTTCAGTCTGTTAAGTTTCCTCAAAAAACTGTCTTGTTTTTTTTTTACATTAATACTTATTCCAACTGAAATTTACTACTGTATATGGGATAAAAGATGAGGGTCAATTTTTAAATTTTCTTCCAGTTGGAAAACCAGTTATTCCAGCATCATTTATTTAAAAGCAAACAAGCAAACAAACAAAATCTCATAGGCTTTTCTTCATGAAACCAACAATCATATTAAGTCATATACTGAAATCCATGTCTGGATTCTCTATTGTGTCCTACTAAATATTTTTCATAGTATGTTCTGATAACTGCTTCTGATGTAAAATACTCTTATTGTTTGTTTGTATGATTTCCTTGGTTATCACCAGGTAATTATTATTTCAAATGAGCTTCAAGATTATTTTATACAAGTCCAAAAAAACAAAACCAAAGCCAAAAACAACTCAAAACTCCATTGGGATTCTAATTGGGAATGCATTAAATTTACATATTAATTTTGGGAGGCTTTTAAAAATTGACAATCATAATTGTATATGTTTATGGGGTTTGGGCATGTGATGTTTTGATCAAAATATACGTTGTGGATTGATTAATTCAAGCTAATTAACATATTGATTCCTTCACATGACATTTCTTTGTGGTGAGAATATTTAAAATCTACTTTTAGTAATTTGGAAATATACATTATTATTAACTATAATATAGTTATAGTTAATATAATGTATATATAGTATATATGTATATATAATATATAAATATATGTTATATATTATATATATATAGTTATAGTTAATATAATAATATAGTTATAGCCCACAGTCACTATGCTGTGGAATAGGTCACTAAAACTCATTCCTTCTATCTAACTGAAATTTTGTATTCTTTGACCAACACCTTGGGAGACTAAAAATGTGTAAGAAAGACTTTCCACTCAAGAACATGTTTGATTCTTCATTGGTATTTCATGTTTTTATTAAGATTTAATAGCTGGTTTATATAGGTTGTGTGTTCAGGTTTTTAGTCCTATATTTTATAGTTTTAGTCATGTGAAATTTTTTTTATGACTATTTCTGGTGCTTAGTGCTGGAGAAGATAAAAGTTACTGACTTTTATATATTTATCTTCTATCTAGCCAACTTACAAAGTTTTATTAATATAGTGCTTTTCCAGCTACTCTGGAGGCTGAGGCACCAGAATCGCTTGAACCCAGGGGCGGAGGTTGCAGTGAGCTGAGATCGCACCACTGTTCCAGCCTGGGCGACAGAGCAAGACTTTGTCTCAAAAAAAAAAAAGAAAGAAAGAAAAAAGAGGTGATTAAAGTACAAAGTGTTTAGTGAACTTTATTTTATTGGACTATCCACTTTTCATGGGCCATCCCATGGGACTAGATCAGAGCAGAACCAACTTTGGGAATGCATACGTGGATTGTATGCTAAGATTTACAAACACTTTCAGCACATGAGACCAACTAAATCATGGAGATAAAAGTTACAAACATAGGATGCCAAAACCATTTGTTTAAGGAAGAATAATTTAGTTAAGTGACACTTTATACCAGTTTTACTTACTTTTATTTATATGAGATTTTCCCTTTGGGTGGGCCCACGTTATTAATATTTGGCACTATACAGACCAGTCTTAGAGCGCAGGGTGATTCAGGGGCTGGATGTCATTCCAGCTCCCACCACTGTTGACATATGACACTAGGAAATCACACAACTGTGCCTGTACCTACCTCTCTCTACGGTGCAACCCATGGTGTCAAGACTGGGGCTTGCATGTGGCACTCACCAATGACGTATTCCACCCTGAAGAGATCCCGTCTGGGGTCATATGGACGATTGAAGTCAATCTGAATGTAGAAAGACTGCCCTCTGCGGACAATCAGCTTGTTGTTTTCATACTTGTCAGTGTGGTGGTCCACCTTGTTAGTGTCCCATCTCTCCTTGAATAGGTGAACGCTCGTGACATTAAGAAACTCTATGAACAAGAAAAACAATTGAAGAAAATAATTGACTAACTTTAGTTTAAACACAAACTCAAAAACAAGATTTTTTTTCCTGAAGAAGGCAGGTAGCAAGGTCTGCTGAATGAAACTCTGTAGGAGGCGGGGGTAGGGGGAACACTGTCTCGAGAGTCAGCCTCTTGTGACATTCTTGTCTTTGAAGAGAGCTTTTTAAAGCTGTCTCCACCTTTCATCTCATTTCAGTCCACAAGGCACTCACTGTGGGATAGATGGATGCCTGTCTGGGAGATCCAAACACAGAGAAGCTAGGGCCAGAGTTGAAGTCTTCAGGTTCTCAGTCTCACGCTGGTTTTCGTTATGTTAGGAGCTTCCCATCATGTCACTGCCTCACTCTGTGACTAACCAGGCGGAAGCAGGGAATAGCCACTTCAATTTTCTTATCTTTCCAAAGGAAGGAATCAAATCTGACAAAGCCTCAAGGGGACATTCGAAGGACAAAGTTAATCATTAATCCAAAATTCTCCTTTTACCTCAAGAAGGTCAAATGCCACTTCCCTCTGTAATTCTAAAAGTAGATCTCAGCCCTCAAATGCAGGAAAGAGAGGGAGCAGGTCTGGAGAAGGACACTAACATTTCCATGAGATAAATGTGATTGTTTTCAATTACACAGAAACTATCCTCAGCTTTCCTTAGCTACTAATGGGCCAATTCAAAAGTCAAAACCTGGACTGTCTGATGCCGACATTCACAGGTTTTTCTTTTGATTCGTGGCATCAGGAGTGTAAATGTCAATCATGTTTCTTAGTTGTCTAACTTTGTATGTGTGACTTAAATTCATTTCTTCATCATAGAATGGAGACACTAATATTCATTTCATAGCCTAACATGTTCCCCATCTTACAGGACTGTGACAGGAGATGGCATGAGATGACACGTATGCAGGCATTTAGCAAAGGGTATTACACGTGAAAGTCAGCTCTCCTCCTGCCCTTTTCCCCTTCCCCTCTGTGAATGATCATAGATGAGAGAGGGAATCATCCTAACTCCCTGTCCTCACTGTACTTTACAAGATCTAGAGACTGGTTTCTGTATGTGCATTTGGTGTTGTAAAGGGTTATTGGGGAGAAGGTGGGGTGGGAAGGTAGAAGGGTCAGCAGGGGTGCCCTGACCTCTTGCCCTCCTTCTCCCTGCCCCTGCCTGATGCATGATTTGCCCTCATGGCTATAAGCACCGTGTGCACAGAAAACACAGCTGCTGAGCTTGTACGCATACTGGGGCATCTCCTGACATACTCGAATGGCTTCCTTTACCTTCACATGTAAATCCTGTGCAGAATGCCCGGTCCCTTTGGACCCCATTGTGTTCCGTAGTCAAAACCAAGAAGTTGGGCTCTTTAAGATCCTCTTCGGTCCTAAAGCCCAGGAATCCCTGAAACACTACTGAGCAATTCAAAGTTCAGGCAATCCTGAGTTTGAATCTCAGGTCTCAAAATTCCTTTGTGAAGGTACTTTACCTTTCAGAATCTGATTTTTCTTATTTTAAAATGAAGATACTAATACCCTAGAATGGCTATGAAGGCTCAATGAGATAACGATGCAATGGGTCTGGCCCTGTACCTGGCACATAGTGGGTCCTAGGCTTACTGTGGCTCACTGCCCCTAAACTGTGACAGCCATTTCACAGGGCATGGTGCTCCATGGGTTACTCTGACTGCAGCATTACAGCAAGTAGAAAGTGCAGGATGCAGTTTTATTTTTACCTCATCTCAGAGCCCTGTTGTAGTACACGTTCCCCTGAAGGGCACTTTCTTTCCATTATGCTGTGAGCTAAAGATGTTTAATTCTCTAGACCTCTCTATTCCAAGCTGTTATTCTCCTGAGTTCTCTGGTCTTATTAAGGCCACAATTCCCAGTGATAAACCAACCCAAGAATGAGCTGGAGAAGCACAAATGTCCCTGTTGAAAAGGAGCCTAGCAGTCAACTCCTCTGGTCCTCTTTCTTAGCACAGCGTCTTTAAAAAAAAATTTTTTTTTTAATAGCTAAAAAACAAAGTCCTTAGAAATGGGTTTCATCAGTTCTCCACTTACCAGTACCAATGGAAGGAATATACTGATATTACATCCTTACGGAATCTCACAGAACAGCAGTAGCATTTTCTCAGCCATCTGGTAAAACTACTATATCCTATATGAAACATTCTCATGAGAGCCCTACTACTTGGGCTTCTAGCTTCCATTTGAACAAAGAACTTATTATTTCATAGGGCAAACAGTCCATTTTTAAACAACTCTAATTATTTGAAAACTTCTCTTAAGATAAACTGACATCTGCTTCCTTGTAATTTTTCTAACCACGGGTCCTCGTTCTGACTTCTGGATAAATATAGAATAAGACCTCTTATTCATTCTATCTGGCACTCTCTAGGTATTTAAAGACTGCTCATAGGGTTTTTTTTTTCTGAGTAAAACATTCTTCATTTATTTAACTGTTTGTTTGTTTGAGACAGAGTCTTGCTCCATTGCCCAGACTGCAGTGCAGTGGCACGATCTCAGCTCACTACAACCTCCACCTCCTGGGTCCAAGCAGTTCTCCCTGCCTCATCCTCCTGAGTAGCTGGGACTGCAGGCACACTCGCCACCATGCCCCACTAATTTTTGTATTTTTTTTTAATTTGGTAGAGACGGGGTTTCACCATGTTGGCCAGGCTGGTCTTGAACTCCTGACCTCAGATGATCCACCTGCTCGGCCTCCCAAAGTGTTGGGATTACAAGCATGAGCCATCGCACCCAGATTATTTAACTGTTTTTAAGAAGTTATTTCTAGAACTTTTATCCAACACTGTGTTTGGGAATAGTTTCCATTTTGTCAATTTCTCTTTTGAAGTGTTACTTTCTGGAATAAAGTACATTACTCTAGTTGTGGTTTGAGAGAGACCATTACATCTTTTAAAATAAATAGTGTATTTCTATTATTTCAGCTCAAGATATTATTAGTGTCTTGGATACTCTTAACTCACTGTTGATTTATATTATGCATCTGATAAAGCAAAATCCTTAAAACACATTCTTTTTTTTTTTTTTGAGACAGAGTCCTGCTCTTTTGCTCAGGCTAGAGTTCAGTGGTGCAATTTCAGCTCACTGCAACTTCTGCCTCCTGGGTTCAAGCAAGTCTCATGTTTCAGCCTCTCAAGTTGCTGAGACTGCAGGCTCACACCACCACGCCTGGCTAATTTTTTTTTTTTTTTTTTTCAGTAGAGACGGGGTTTCACCATATTGGTCAGGCTGGTCTCAAACTCCTGACCTCAGGTAATCCACCTGCCTCAGCCTCCCTTAAAACACATTCTAATGTTATTTCTAGCAACAGTGGATCAAAATTCAGTTGAGGCCCCTACAAGTCATCCACTCATGTTGCTATTTGGCTATATTTATTTGTGCAATTGTTTTCTTCTGTTTAGTTTGATGTTAAGACTTTGCATGTGTTAAGTTTCTTCTTATTGAGTTTGGTTCACTGTCCCATGCTCTTAAGATAATTTTAACCCCTAAGTATGCATTTAACATATTTAATATTCTCCCTAGCTTCTTGTCCTATGGGAATGTTATAAGTGTGCTATTTTATGTTGCCACTCAAGACATGGGTATAAATGTTGATTAGGTAACTGTCTAATAACTACTAGCTAAGTAAACGCACAGCAGTAGATGCTAAAAGGTGGACAGATAATTATGACACAGTGTCAGACATCTCTGACAAAGGAAGTAAAGAGTACTGAGGGGAGTATCAGGGAGGAGCTCCTAACCCACATTTATGAGGTGGAAAATAAGGAATTTCTCTGAAGGAAGTGAGACATAAGCAGTGGTCAAAAGAGGGGTCAGTTGTCCATGTGGAAAGGGAGATGGAGAGGAATGCTTCAGGCGGAGAAAGAAGGATACCTGAAGACTGAGGCAAGAGAGTGCGTAGTTGCTTAAGAAATTGAAAGATGATGGTTGGCTGAAATGTACTCGTGGGAGCCATGGTGGAAGAGTAAGGAGAAGCCTGCTCGTCACGCGAGCCTTGGAGACCATGTGAAGGAGTTTAATTGCATGGTGGATCCAAAGAAGAATCTGAAACAGCAAACTGACATGATTAGATTTATATATATTTAAACTGCTTCTGGTAGCAGAGTAGAAAAGGGGTTGGAAGGGGCAATGCTGGAAGGTGAACCCAGTTAAGAAGCTGTTGCCGTGTTCTGGGTGAGGGGCCACGTGAGTTTAGCCTGCATGTAGAGGTTCAAGGCGCTGCTCCTCTGGTACTCCTGGATTCGCCTTCTCTATTCGTACCCTCCCTCCCTGCATGATAATGTGCCCCTGAAATGAGGCCTGCCTTGGCTTCTCAAGCAGCTCTACCTACAAGGCAAAGTAAAGATGGAAAACGAGAAATCTTCAAGCATTTCTTTGGTATCGTTGGTAACATCTCATCCATCCTAGTTCTCATTGCAAATGAAAACCTGGCTTTCCAGCTTTACATCCTAGCCTAGTGTACCTGGTTCATGTCTAGTGAGACTGGTTAGTGCTAGTTTTATGGAATATTGACAGGTATTGGAAGAATTAGAGCTCCATGGTTAAACCAGTGTGGAAAATGCTGGCCTAATCAAAGCTGATCAGGGTTCTTTACTGAAGCATTCATGTGAGACTTTAATATGCTGATGTATACCACAGATATCCTAGAGGGGCAACGGTTTCCAAATGTAAATGACTATGGAAACTTTTCTCTTTGGAGATCTGCATTTTTCAGAATATGTTTTTGGAAATGCTTCACTACTTACTAATTGTGCAGCCTCAGAAAAGTTATTTAATCTCTCTGAGCCTCAGTTTTCTTATCTTTAATATGGGAATGAAGTACCTATCTTACAGAATGGCTGACACCTAGTACATTCTTAATAAATGTTTATTATTATTATTATCATCATTAAGAGAAGTAGAAGAACATAGTAACAGCATAGACTGTGGAGCTAGGCTGCCTGAACCCAAATCCCAACTCTCACTTACTGTCTTTGTGACCTTGGCAAGCTACATAAATGTCCTGTGCCTCAGTTTTCTCATCTGCAAAATGAAGTTGGTGTGAGGATTAAATGAGAAAATGCACTGAGTGCTCTATCATAGGGCCTGGTACATGGTAAATGCTCAGAAATTGATGGCAATAATAATCATAATAGCACTGAGCATTTGTTGGGCCCTTAGGACCAATCATTAAGAAGTCAGGCATCTGAGAAGGCATGGTGGGAGGCTGGAATCTGAGCTATGGAAGTCACAAGGTAAAGAAGGTCCCTGGGAAGCTTTTTAGCAGTGGCCTTCCAACCTTCCCAGGGAACCATGCCCTTTTATACTCCTTGTCTTCTGAGCAGACAGGCTTGCTTTGAATTTCCACAGGTAAATAGAAAGCTTTTCTCCTCTTGATTCTCAGGAAACATGTCTTTTTTTTTTTTTAAAGTATTGTAATTAATTTCTTTGTATTATCTTTATATAGGTGATTTTTTAGCCATGGGATTGCAATCCCCTTGAAGACTGGACCATGTCTTAATTATCTTGCTGTGGTGCCTGGGGCAATGGGCAAAAATGCCACAGCAAATGTGCCTCCTTTCATCTGAACACCTTTTACCTGAAAATTCGGAGCTTAGAGTTGATCATTTCAAAATAAATTATCTCATTTACTGTAGGATTAATCATCTGTATCCTGTAAATGTCATTTACCATTTTATTCTCAAAATATGCTAGTTTCAGGACATACATATATAGTTGAAGGTATGATGTGGGAATTTACAACAAAAGACCTCCAGATCAGCAGTTTTGTTTCACAAAATAAAATACCCTGTCTTTCTAGCCTGCTTATACTGTGATGACAAAGGGTGAGAAAAAGGGTGCTGATTAATGCCTTTGAGAATAGAAAAGTCAAACAAAAAAAAGATAAAACCCCATCTCATGGGTTTATAGTTTTTTCATAGTGAAAACATATTGTTTATAATTATATATTGTTTATATAAATTATATATATGTTACATGTGTTTATATTATATAATAGATATAAACAAATAATACATTACAAATACATATATTGTTTATATATATTATTTATATCTTTATATATTATATATTGTTTATATATAACAGATATAAGCAAACATATATATTTGTTTATATATATTTGTTTGTTTTCACTATGAAAAAACTATAAACCCATGAGTTTGGTTTTTAAAAATATGTTGTTTACATATATAATATATAATTTTTATATATTATTTACATATATAATATATTGTTTACATATTACAAGCAATATTTTATATTATATATGTTATATATTATATATAAGAAAACTTTAGATATACATATATATAAAGTTACATGTATAAAACAAAATTTATTTCATTGCCCATGAGTCAGCCACCCACAGGTCAACCAAGTATTTGGTTCTTATGACAGCTGATAATATCAATTGTTTTAAATTATATCATCTATATTGGTATATTTTTGACATTTAATTTTAAGCCTGATGTTTTTTAACATATTACTTTTTCTTGGTGATCTTTTGATTCTCTGTTGCAATATCACCTTAACAAGTCAATGCCTCAGGAAAAACATAAAATCACGGTGGTACTGTAAGTGGGAAAAACTAAGGCAGTGATAAGTAAAACTTTCCTGTATCATCTCTTAAAAGTCCATCTTGGGGACTGGGCGCGGTGGCTCACGCCTATAATTCCAGTACTTTGGAAGGTTGACGTAGGTGGATCACGAGGTCAAGAGATGGAGACCATCTTAGCCAATATGGTGAAACCCAGTCTCTACTGAAAAAAGATACAAAAGTTAGCTGGGTGTGGTGGTGCGCGCTGTAGTCCCAGCTACTCAGGAGGCTGACGCAGGAGTATCACTTGAATCTGTGAGTCCGAGGTTGCAGTGAGCCGAGATGGCGCCACTGCACTCCAGCCTGGCGACAGAGCAGGACTCCGTCTCCAAAAAAAAGAAAAAAAAAATGTCCGTCTTGAAATGATTTAAACAAAGAAAGACATTTCATAAAAAATAAAACTTGGCTAAGAAGTGGAAGATTAAAAGCTACACAGAGAGGTTGAGAGTTTAAAGGAATAATGTTCTTGACTGTAGTCAAATAGAAAAGACATGAGAAAGCTTAATGGGTTGTCCAAAGTATTGGGAATAGAGGTGAGGCCCCCAATACCACCGATTAAACAAAATTTATTTCATTGCCCATGAGTCAACCACACACAGGTCAACCAAGTATTTGGTTCTTATAACAGCTGGTAGTATCAAAGACTCTGAAGATGACTGTCACAAAACATGAACATAGACATAAAAATATCATAGTCCATTCCATTGTCCATTTTGCCTAGGAAATGTCCCTTGCCATGGAGTGTGTTCTAGCAAGCATTGATTAATCTAGCATATTGATTCTTGCTTTGTTTATTGGCTTAACAAGACAGTTTAGATGGAAAAAGCCTTATCATCATCCAGGCTCCATTTGCCACAAACAGGAAATGAATTTGCTTCCCCTGTCCAAACCTAGTTCCTGGCAAAATGGAACAGCTCATTGCTAAGCCGCCTTTTTTTTTTTTTTTTTTTTTTTTTTTTGAGATACTGTAGCTGGAAACTTGGCAGCTCGCTCTTTCAAAGTGACAGCTTTCAAAATGTCTACCTAACACAATTTAGCCTAATTCCAAACATACCGGATAATGAACTGTAAAAGAAAAGAAAAAAAATCTCCGGAGAAGCAACTGCCTCCCTGTCCACCTACTCTTTCTCTAATATGAAAAAATGTAAATTATTGTCTCCCTAGATTGTAAAATATTCTTCAGAGAATGATTATACCTGTCACAGATGGGATCTTGAGATAAGTTAAATGTTTAGGTTTATATTCTAGGAATTCCCTGGTGAACTGAATTCTCCATGCAATTTTTGGTAATAGTATTACTAAACTATAAGCATAAATGCTATCCAAGAGAAACTGGTTTGTTTATTTATTTAAAAAAAAAAACAAACAGGAAAAAGACCTCTTTCTCACATTTCTTTTGGGTACCCAGAATTTTAACGTGTCCTTAATTAGAATGATTAAAAACATTTTCTTAAGTCGCTTAATTTATAAAGTGTTGCTATTAATACGTCCTGGACCCTATAACGTTGAAGCACTGCTCAGGTGCTCAGAGGAAGCTGGAACAGGAGAAATGAGCCCCATACCTCTAGGGGCTAAAATCCCTCTGGTCTATTCCTCTTCTAGCCTGGAGTATCTCCACAGCGTCCAAATGTATCTCCTGTTCCCCATTTTCTCCTTACACCTGTTTTTTTTTTTTTTTTTTTTTTTGAAACAGAGTCTTGGTCTTGTTGCCCAGGCTGGAGTGCAATGGCACAAACTTGGCTCACTGCAATCTCCACCTCCCAGATTCAAGTGATTCTCCTGCCTCAGCCTCCCAAGTAGCTGGGATTACAGGCACCCACCACCACACCAAGCTAATTTTTGTATTTTTAGTAGAGACAGGGTTTCACCATGTTGACCAGGCTGGTCTCGAACTCCTGACCTGGTGATCTCCCAACTCGGCCTCCCAAAGTGCTGGTATTACAGGCAAGAGCCACAGTGCCCAGCCCTCCTTACCACTTTGTAAAGCATAATTCTGATGATGTATTTCTGCTAATTAGAATCCTTCTCAAGTCCCCCATTATCTGCAGGAGGAAAGCAAGCTCCTCAAGGTCTTGTTATGGTGTGATACCTGTCATATTTTCCCAGGCTTGTATCTTCTCTTTTGTCTTTTAGTCACTCCTCACTTGGCACATACTGTTCCCTCTACTGCAAACACTTTTCCATGTGCTTGCCTGTCAGGAACACTCCTACTCATCCTCTAAGTCCTAGCTCCAATATCCTTGCATCAAGAAGCCCTCCTCATTCTCTTCCCCACTCCACCACACCACTAGACATTGATTTCTGTTATTTCACTGAAATTTGCATAAATCACAGTCACAGTCTTTATTACACTGAATTGCAATGTATTTTGTCTCTACACTGACAGTTTTTTGAGGCTAGGGACTGACTTGCTCAACTTTATGTCCTCAGGGAGAACCTGGAGCAGCTCCTGACACATATGTGAAAACAAGTGTATATTTTTCCAGGAACTCAATGAAAGGAGGAACTGCTGCTGGACATTTCTCAGTCATACATTGAATGCCTCTAAGTGTCTCAGTGACCTTCAATCTAGAGAGGTTTACTCTGGACGAAGAGGAGGCTTATCATTAATTGGTTGATTTAATTCTGACAAGGAGTGGTGGGATGGAGGAGAGTCTCAGGAAGGTATAAGACCCCATTAGCCTGAAAATCTACTAGAACCCACCTACGTTTAATTTTTTCATAGAGCCAGGCTTGCTATCGAGTTTTAATTCAATACATTAGAACTGTCAAATGATTCCAATTGCTGCTACAAATGGTCACCTATTGTTAACAATATAAAGCCAAACCAGACCAACAACATAAGGTTTCTTCTGGAATGTTACATTTCCGGCTACACATAACCTTTCAGACCAGGAAGGCAGTGGAGAGATTTTTCAGAAACACCAACTAAGCCTGCAGAGTGGTCTGTTAGAAACTGATACAAATCCAAATCTGAGGAGATCGTCTCAGTACCTTTCCTGGCTACAACTGAATTCAAAGGGTGACATTAAGGATGCCTAAAATCATGCAAGGATGTCAAACGCTACCACTGACTGGCTGGTCCCACCACTGGGATTTCAGTGCCCACCTCAAATATTTCATTTTTTTCTTGAATATCATGGTGTGCATGAGAGGAAACTTACCTGAGTTTATACATTTTAAAATATAGACTTTGCCAAAATAATTCTTAACCAAATGTTACCAAAGCTATGACTTAAGGGTACTATATACACTCAGTATACCTTATAACACTGTATATATCATACACAGTGATGGGCAGGACTCACTGCTACAGAACTATTAGAAATGAAAAACCAGCCATTTCCCCCCGCTTCCTCTTCTTGCCTCTCTGCATTTCTCAGTCAATATTACAAGAGCAGCTTGCTAACGGGAAGAGTGGCCACTGAAAAAAATGGAGACAAGAGTTTCTCTTAGGGCTAGTGTTTCCGGAGCCAGTCATCATCCGCAGATTGGTGACCACGGATACAAGGCTTCTTAGAGGCCACTAATGGCCACTGGGTGAACTGCATGAAGATGGCATTTTAAAAATGAATGACTATGCTTTCCAAGGTTTAGTGGCTTAGCAAATTTCGTCCCTTAGGGAGAAAACTTGATATATAGTGCCAGAAAACCTGTTTTTAGAACAATTAAACATAAATATGAAATGCAAAGGGTAACCAGGAGATAGACCTCCTTGTTCTGATGGTTTGTGTGCTGGTATATGTGTGTGTGGACAGGTTTTTTTCCTGTCCTCGTCTGGGACTTGCTGTCATGATTCTGGCCTTCAGAAACCATATCCCCAGAGCATGTAACACTTATCTTGTCTGTGTGAAAAATATTAAATGAATGCATATGTATGAAATCTGGAACTCGTTATTAATAATAAATTATGCCACTAGATCTGAGTCATTCAATTCACAAGTAATTGACTGTTTGTTCATTCATTCTACAGTCACTGGACATTCACACTCTTATGCCAGTGCCTCTAATGGATATTCCAGAATGTCACTTGGGTTGTGGACACATATGACTGCAAAATAAATAATGACTAATTTTTCAGAATAGTTCAGTTATGCTGCTCCCCACCTCTGCCTCCAGAAATCAACAAAAGCAGTAACCCCAGATTTTTTTTTTCTTCATTGGCCTACCCGCACATGTTCTCTGACAGTTTTTATGTCTTACTAGCAGCATTTTGTTCAGATGTCAGATTTATGGGGGCTACAGGTTGTACATATTCCCCATAGAAACAAGTATTCCCTGGTGTTTTCCTGACCTCGCTGGGGTATGATAAATTGCACGTTCCCAGTCAATGAACACTTATTGGTCATGTGCTGTGGCTCAGACATGATCATAGACACTGCTCACTAGATGCTCATGACAATCTGTGAAGCAGGCATTGCTTCCATTTTGCTGATGGAGAAACTGAGGCTTGGGCACCTATATGACTTTCCCAGAATGAGCAAGAAGGGGCAGATGTGGAGCAGGAAGCCAGGTCTTCTGCCTCTGCTCTCTGCTTCCCTGCACTGCCTTTGTAGAGGTTCCCATTTTTCCCCACCAATCCTGGCAAGCGTGGCTGTGTCCTGACTCCTCATGTGGCAAGGGCAGCTGTGTCATTACTCCTCATGTTCTTACTGCCCACTTCTCCCAGTGCCTGCACCCCCTTTCCAGGGGCCCAGAGTCTTTTGTGCCACAGGGGAATTTTGCTAGAAGATGGAATACACAAAGGCAACCTGCTTCATAATTTGATGTCTGTAGGCTTTTCAATTTTATTTGCATTCTTAAAGAAAAAGACTCATAGACTGGGCGAGGAGTGAATACCAACTGCTTACCTTCAGCTTCTATTTCCTAACCTATAACATGAGGTTGATTAGCCAGTTCTCTTAAACCCCACTTCTGTGGCTGTCATGGTTGGGTTTTAAAGAGTGGCACCCAGCTGGGAGAGAGACTTCAGAACTACAAGTTCATCTTAGCCCCTCAAACTCTACCACCTGACTGAAGATGCCCTTCTGTTCTGTGAACCTCTTTTCCCAAACTTGGATGGTACTGGATACCTCCCTGATTTCACTATTTGATATCAAATCATCTAGTGTGATAGTAACACAGTGACACCAGTCCACAACACCTGGGCAAGTGTCTGGCTTGCTGGATAAACTGTACTTCCCCTTTCCCTTTGCTATATGGAGCGATGCATCAGTCTGGGCTTTCAGGCATTGGTCTCCTTCTAACAAGGGGAATCAACCACACAGCTCCAGCATGACCATGCTCACCTATCCCAGCAAATGGATGTTTTATCCCCAGTGAAACCCAGCACAGAACACCCTTAGGAGTAAAATTGGATGTTGGTGCATGAATGCTATGCCACTCGGAGACATGAGTCTGAATGTCCCTGCTGTGGCCCAGGGGAATGATGTCTGTATCACCAAACCAGTGCTGGCACCTGGGCCTTGTCACTGCTGACAGGGCTGAGAGGAGGTCAACTGCTGGCTGCTGTACCCGGAGCAGGTTTCTAGGGATCAGGCAGAGGCAAGAGGCTGGGGAAGCAGCTTGCCTTGCCAGCTCACCAGGCTGCTCTGGAGAGAAATAGAGGGCTTCTATCTCTATTACTGTCAGAGTCTGGCACTTCTCCCCGGCTCTGAAATTCACAGCAATGGATGGAAAAGGGAGGAGGGAGAAGGAAGGAGGTGCAAGCCAGACAATCAAAACAGCCACAATATTTTGGAAGTGGAATATTCCAGCTAGAGAAAATTCTCTACAGCGTTGAGCAGTAGGGCTGGAAGAGGCCCTAGCTAATCCAGCACTCTGGTTTTGTGCAGGAAATAGTTGAGTGGCAGAAAGACAAAGCAACTTCCCTGAGGTTACAAGGTCAGTAAGTGGCAGACCTGGGACAAGGCTCTGGGTCTCTGGTGCTTTCACCACTTAAAAGAAAGCTTTTGCTTCCTTCCTTTATAAAACCAGAGATTGACAGGGGCCTTCCTTTTGTGGGAACCCCAGTGCAGACAGAGGATGTTTACCTGCAGGGAAGAGGGGCCAGGGCCCAGCTGTGCCTGGACCCAGAGTGGTGGGGAGGGGGCGTATGCTCCTACCTTGCAGGTTGATGCCCCGGGGCATCACGCCCTGAGGCTCCAGCGTGGGCAGGTCATCTTCCGCTGCATTAGAGTTATTGGGTGGAACCGCTCTCCTGCCTCCAAAGGCGATTCTGGAGGTTTCTGACATTCTTAACTTTACAAGGTCCTTCAGAAAAAAAAAAAAAAAAAAAAAAAAGGACAACAGAAAAGGCATGGAAAGTGAGTAACATTTGAGACAAGGATTCCAAAATAGAGCAACAGACATGTCTGTGTGATAGCACTTGAGCAACACATTTTGTGGTTTGCATAAATAAAAACTGAGAAGTGGCAGCAAGGATTAGTCTAATGACGGAGTACAGTTCCCCAAGGATCCTGGGGAGATTTTGTGTGTGCCGAAACATATGGAAAGCAGAAGAAAAGGGGTTTATTTACATAAATATAAAAATTAAAAGATTTGTGGAGACCCGGATTCCCCCACCTTCCATAATCCTACAGCAGCATCTTCGCAAGAAATCTTTCCTGCCACATGCATGTGCTGTATCTATGTTCATTTCATAGAGATTTATGAGATTATAAGTCACTTTTAAGAATAAACTCACACAACCATGTCCAGATAAATGTTGTCTTCTAAAGCATTCACATTTGCAATTTAATTCAACCAATATTTGTTGAGGGCCTACGACATGCCAGGCTGTGATCTAGGTACATGGCATACATCAGAGAACAAAACAGAATTTTTGCTCTGACAGATTATAGTCTGGTAGGGTTAGGGTGGAGCCCGACAAGAGCCATAAGTAAACCCAGTTAGGGGTCTGAGGAGGTAGGAACTGCTTTGGAAACAGAACCACATGGAGGAGGATAAGGAGGTGGAGAGGTTGGGCATGCAGTTTTAAACAGGGCTATCAATAGGCTTAGGAAGTCAGGGTTGCCAACGTTTCCCATGCTCCAAGCCTGCTTCCCCTTCCTTTGGAGCTTGTGCAGGCACTGAGCCAGTTTAAACAACACACACCTGAAGGTCAGTGACCAGTAAGTACTTGTTGACCAACTAACCAAATGAAGGGGGACTTTGTTTCTGGGCCCAATGAAGGTTCCCCCTTGATCCCCTGGATTACCCAGTCATGACTCCTGGCGACTTGGCTATTTTCAAAAACCAGGCACACCCCCAAGAGATGAAGAGTCCCCATTGTAGAGGCCACCAGAGTAGAGAGATAGTTCCAGAGACATGTGGAACACTAACAACATGCTAGAGAAAAGACAACCACGCCTAAGGCGTTTGGTCTGAGAAGGAGACAGGAGGGTTTGCATGAGGTGTGAATAGGTACCCATAAGTATAGATAAACATATTTACAGTCATTGGTGAGCTGAGGGGGGAAGGGAGGGAGAAGACAGAAAAAGGGTTAATGATAGGGAGAAGGCTGGAGAGAGCCATCCTCTGGTGGGAAATACCAAAGGTAGGCTGTGGCATCGCTAGGGGTGCAGAACAGTGTTGGAAGACACACTGCTAAGGGGAAGAAGTGGGTTGCCCCAGGTGCACGCCTGGCTGGGTGAGTGCGGCGGGCAGGAGCCCTCGCTTCTGGGCGTGTCTAAGGAGGAGAAGTGGCTGAAGTTCAGCTCCAAATTGGGATGGAGGAAGGCGATGCGCAGGAGTGGGGAGCCAAGCCGGGCGGGCTGTTCTCACTTGGTCCCACTCCCCTCACCTTTTGTGTTCCAGCTCCATAATCTGCTCCCCTGAGGAAAGGGGGCTTGTCCCTCGGGGAGGCACCCCCAACTCCCCCATCCCCATTTGGTGGCCTTCCAAGCAAGCAACGGCTTCAGGAGAGCTGCTTGGAGAGCCTGAGAGAAGTCCCGCTCAGAAGCTGGGCTGGGCAGGTGCGGAGTTGGGGGCGGGAAGCGAGGATCGGGCAAGTGGGACTGCCTGTGACCGGCGCCACAGGGCCCAGAGCAAGCTGCTTGCGGGTTCACCCAGGAAACCGAGGTGCAGGAGGCGGACGCAGCGGGCCCCTGGCTCTTAGGGTGCAGGGACGGCAGCTTACCTGCAGGCACTCCCCTCCAGAGGTGCCCTCGCGTGGGCTTGGTCTGTGCGCCTCGGGGACTTCCTCAAACGGACTCCGGAAAGACTAGACAGTTGGCTCTTAAATAACTTCCTAAGAGGAGCCCTCACCCTCCTCCCCTGTCCCACAGGGTTTTCTCCTCCCCCTTCTCCACAGCTGGAGCCTAGCAAGAGAGCTCTGAGGATTTTCTATTTACTTCATCCTGGCCTGTTATCCCGGCAGGTGCCTCCTTCTCTCCCACTTACCCCTCTGATTCCCAATTTCTCATTCCTGCTTCTCCTCCCCATCCCCCCCCCTCGTTCTGCCCCCCCCCCCCCCCCCCCCCCCCCCCCCCCTGGCTTG